>NC_091122.1:19295000-19332500 GCF_040183065.1 Periplaneta americana | reverse complement strand
AGTTACATAACATAAGGGGAATATATACACTCACACAAACACACAATTTATAAGACCTAAAATGCTCGAGATAAATTCGATGATTAATTCACTTGAGATATATTATACAGTTAATATACTAATAGGAGAATACATGTGGGTTACAAGACATAAAATGTTGATTAGCAACGTCGTACTACAGGGCATACAAATACAAATGATTAAGTAATATATCAATATAATAAAAAAAGAGAGAGCCCACAAAATGTTGGGTAACTGCCTATATTAACCTCAAATTGCTGGCCTTAAGGTATATGTACACCCACAAAACGAAAAAAATGATGAAAAATTAGGATTTTCAAAATATAAAACTATTTTAATAGAGAATTTTCTCCTCTTTAATTTGATATAAGAATTTTCGCTTTATGCCTTATTGTTTTTCAGATAAGTCCCATTTTCCAAAATGCTGCGTCATCAGCCACGGTCACTTACTTTTGGAGTGAACTTCGTAGCAGGCAATCCCCTCGTCCAGCATTGCTTGTAAAATAAACTTCTTTCTAGTTCCGAAATAGATGCATAGATATCTGGGCATGATCATTAGATTGAAAAAAACTTTTTTACATAATGAAGTCATTTATAATCTTTTACTGTTAGTCATAAAACTGTAAATTTGTGTGTCAGTGATGTTGTACGTCATTTTAATAAGAATTCAAAAGTAGCAATTACAATTCTGAGGAGGATGGGCATAAACCCTGGGACAAACACCATCGCAGGATTTGTTGCATCAATGGAAATAGGGACAAAAATGCCAAAAAAAAACATTCAACATCTGAAGTTAAAACAAGGCGGAGGTATTTGAGGGGCAGAAAGAAGCTGAAACTGGACCGACATGAAGCTGCTTAAGGGGTGACATATGATGATGGAGTCTTCTAGGCTATGAAAGTTTGTGGCTCATTTCCTGTAAATCAGGGCCGGGCATGAGAGCGGCTGAGTCTAGCCGGCCAGAGCTGCTCTCGCTCCGCAAGGTACTTCAATTCCAAGCAGGAGCAGAACGCTCACGCAGTGGCGGACTCGCATTACAGCTACCTTACCTGCATTAATGTAACAAGAGCCACGGTTGTTCTAGTCATTCAGTCTGTCAGTACATAATAGTTTATAAGGATATTACATCAATCCATTGTACATTACAGAATTTATAACACTCTTATTAATTTAATGATAATAAACTTCGCTCTATGCATACACATAACTCATTAGGCTTATTTACATAACCCATACGCACATACTGCAACCTCCTCACCACGGTTCTACGAGACAGGCATATGGCTTCCACTTCCCCTACTTGCTGTGGACAGAATTCATCTGTCAATATAATTAAACATCGCTTGATGAATTCACGTTCGTTGAATGTTTTCAATTCCCTTGCAATTTCGTAGAAAATTTTGTAGCTAATTCTCATAGCCGATTCACTAAGTACATTATTGTCATCCTGTTAATATATGATATGATATGATATGATATGATATGATATGATATGATATGATATGATATGATATGATATGATATGATATATGATATGATATGGTATGGTATGGTATGCTATGGTATGATATGATATGATATGATATGATATGATATGATATATGATATGATATGATATGATATGATATGATATGATATGATATGATATGGTATGGTATGGTATGGTATGGTATGGTATGATATGGTATGATATGATATATGATATGGTATGGTATGGTATGATATGATATGGTATGGTATGGTATGGTATGGTATGATATGATATATGATATGATATGATATGATATGATATGATATGATATGATATGATATGATATGATATGATATGATATGTTATGATATGGTATGGTATGGTATGGTATGATATGATATGATATGATATGATATGATATGATATGATATGATATGATATGATACGATATGATATGACCATAAATTAATACAACTTAAAGAAAATGTTTCTCAGATACAATATATTAGAGTATCTATTCGATATTTATATTGCATTATAAGTTATTATAGTACATTCAGTAATATATAATTTTAAGTTATACAAATATTACGATATATCATAGTATAGTATATTACAGTTCATGATATATAATATGATATATGATATATCATAATACTTGTATAATTTAAAATTATATATTACTAAATGTATAATAACTTATAATGCAATGTAAATATCAAATAGATACTCTAATATAATGTACCTGAGAAACATTTTCTTTAAGTTGTTGTATTAATTTGTGGCGTTCATTACCAACATATTTGTCATATTCAGTAGCATGTTGAAAGAATAATGTCGTTGGATATTGAACTTCTTAATCAGTTGGAGTGTTTTATGACAAATTAAACACTTTGCTAATCCACTGCTCTCTACGAAAAAGAACTCCTCCTCCCATGATACATTAAAAGCAATGGGAATAGCGGGACGCTTTAGTGTATGAGCGGAAGCCATACTGCAGAGTCACCACTGCACCGACACTGAATGACGTACAGTATGCATACGTCAGAGCGCTCGCAAGACCCGCACTTTAAAGCACACAGCGCTCATTTCTCAGAATCACGTAATGTGCCCGCCCTGCTGTAAATAGTAATTTTAGAATATTTAATTCTTTCAAACATGATATCTCAGTCAAATGTGGTGATACCAAGAAGATATTGGTGTCATTTTGAAGATTGAAATGTCCCCTAGAGCCTAACAATGAGTAAAATAACATTAATATAATTAATAATTATCTATGGATTTTTTACATGATTTATGCAACATAAAATATTATTGTAAGTTACATATATGGTAATATTTAATTAATGTAAATAAAAATAAAAAATAGCTCTATGTCAGGCACTAAAGACTAGTTTTAGCTATAAAACAGTGAAAAAACTGTGGCTCTATCTTAAAAACTGCATGAGCTATCATGTTTCAAGTAGCATGTCAAAATTATAAACAAAATAATTTTTAAAAACAATTTAGACATAATTTCAAGGGATCTGTTCACTTCACTCTCTTTCTGGTACCATTCTCAATTGTATAAAAATTTTACGGAGCAAAATTATACAAAACAAAATTGTTTGTATGTAAAGGTGTACATATACCTTAAAATCTTTTTACAAGCTATTTCAAAATAATTTACATTTCAAACTTAACTAATTACTCGTCAAGCTAAGTGAATACGTGTCTTCTTTTTCTTTTTTTTTTTTTTTAACCTTGGGGATTTAATTGAAGTGAATTTTTATGGCAGGCCCCCATGTTTAAATTTCTACCAGTGCACTTCATTAGAACCAGGTACCCAGCTTCGAAGCCGTTAGCCCTGTGAACTTACAATATATTTATTGTGAATACGTGTCACATGTGAATGTAAATTTTATCAAAATATATCGGGAATGTGTCAATGAAGATGGACATCGCTTATGAAATAAAAATTTTACTGTGTGCATAGTATTCTTCTTCTTCTTCTTCTTCTTCTTTGGCACTACGGCCCTTGTAGTCTAGCCTTGGCCTCCCTTAGGATCTTGGTCCATCCTGTCCAACCAGAGCCTTCTGCCTCATCTTCTCACGCCTAGAGTCCTTAAATCGTCCTCCACTCCATCCAACAATCTTAGTTTCTGTCTGCCAATATTGCGCCTGCCTTCTGGTTTTGTGTTTAAAATTTTTTTCGGTATTCTCTGATCATTCATCCTGATTACATGTCCTAACCATTCCAACCTACGGGCTTTGATTTCAGCAACAATATCTGGAGATTTATATTGAGTTTTCAGTTCTGTATTATATCTAATTCTCCAGTGCCCATTCTCATATTTAGGACCATAGATTTTCCTTAGAATTTTTTTTTCCCATGTCATCAGTTGTTATTCCATTTTCTTCGACAGAGTCCAAGTTTCACTGCCATAAAGCACAATTGGTCTTACGACTGTTTTATATAATGTAATTTTTGCTTTTTTACTTATGCATCTTGCTCTCAAAGTTTTGTTAAGCGCTCTCAGGCATCTATTTCCCCCAGCAATTTTTTGCCTCATATCCGCATCTGCAGTGTTTTCTTGGGTAATTAGAACTCTTAAATATTTAAAAGAATCTACTTCCTCATATTTCTGTCCATTTATTATAATATCTTTATTACAAACGCCTGTGCATAGTATTACTAATCAATAAAAATGCGTGAGAGGTTATGGAACAATAATGGTGCAACATAGACCGGCACGCATGCATGGCTTATGCGCGCGTTCCCGGCCGGGAGCCGGTTGCGGTACATTTACATAAAGCATATTGTATATTTTCAAATAAAGGTCCGTACTTACCATTAAATCTCCCTTGTTCTCTGTCATCAAACCGCTGTATAAACAGAAGGCAATTTGGGCAAGGCTGCAAAGACTGAGTGGCACTCGAGAATTCATCCTGGTTCACAACACAGCCATCCATGCTACACACGCTGCACATCGAACCCAGGGAACACAAGGACTCCTTTTCTGTCGCTCTATCTGGGTATCTGTGAAAGGAGTTTTCCCTAGTCCTCCCTGGAGGTATTTCAGCTATCGGGTCATTGCTCTGATTAAACACAGCATGCGTAATGTTAGACTGCACATCAGGAATTGTTCGATTTTGCCCCTCCGTTGAAATAAGGTCACCCCTCGGCCAATTCTCTATTTCGCGTGTGAGATACAGGTCCTCCATCAGACTTTGGTTCTTCATTTTAGATCTTAAAATATCATCCGTTTTCTTTTTATCTATTAGGGATTTATTTCTAACATCTGAAGGACACTGCATTGATTTCCTCTTCATTAAATTTAGATCCATACTTTTCTCATAACGCTCGATAGCTTTCAACGTTCTCAGAAATATATTCGGTTCTAAACTGCTTTTGTTGATGCTTATCTTACAATTAATGTTTCCACTAGGTGACGACAGATTTGTTACGAAATTATTTCCTGCTTTCGTTGGTTCGTTGTCCAATTTTTCAGACACATTGGAAGTATTCAAACTTGTCTCACAAGGAGATCCAACGAAATTTTTCTCAGGAATTTTCGTAACCTCAGAATCATAATCATCTTTGCTGACCGATACATCATCTATGTCTGTATCATGAGTTGGTATTACGTTGCTGGATTCTGACTTCCTTTGACGGTTAAAGTCTGAAATGTGACCATCCAAAGAATTCATTAATTGCTTCTGATCTTCCGACGTTTCGTCTTCTATGAGTTTTGTTAAGTCGTGAATAGTTCCTTTGTGATTCTGAGACTCTTGCGTAGTGACAGATAGTCTGAAAGGAGAGCTTTCTGACCTTCGCCATGTCTCTCTTTCTAACGCTCTCAAATGTCTTCTACATGTCTCATTCTCCTTGATGACATTTTCTAGACGCGTATGCAACATACGCACTTCACTCTGAGATATGTCGAGCTGCCTCTGTAGAACATGCTTGTCATTTAACACATGATCTGCTTCCTTTTTAAGGGTTTCAATTTCATTTTCAGATCTATATAACTTTCCTTTAGCTTCCTCTAATTGCTTCTGGGTTGCCTTTAAGTCTTTTTGAACAGACAACAATTTTTTGGTAGCCTCGTGTTTCTCACGTGCAAGGATTTCAAGACGTCGCCTCATAGAATTTTTCTCGCGTAACAAGCTATCGTGATTTTGACGACCTTGTACATAATTTTGCATCTCCTCCTTCATTACATCAGCAGCTCCCTCACATTCGGTTAAGTTTTTAATCAAACGTTGAGCATTTTCTTTCCAAGATGTAATTAATTTTAGAATATCTTTTTGATCTGAAAATTGGTCCATACGTGGGAAATCGAAGTTGTCATTCTCACGACTTTCTCCTTGTGACTTCCCGCCACCGGACTGCAGTCGTCGGAGCAGTGCATTCCGCTCGTTTCTCACAGCTTCTAATTCAAATCTAAGTCTCGATAACTCCAAAATACCAGAAACTCCTGTACCTTTTTCGATCAGCTGTTGCTCTGCAAGTGACAGTTGAGATTTTGTCCTGACGAGTTCTTTGCTCAATTCCTTGTTCCTTTTCCAAATACGCTGAACGTGGCTTCTGAATTTACAGAGTTTCCAAGCTAATGTAGACTGTTTTCGGAAGAAGGCCGTGATGGTACATCCAATGCAGATGATTAGCAACATAACACACACAAATGCTATGGTATTATGGTCCATAGCAAAGTACTGGAATACATTTTCTCGCCTCCATTCAACGGTGTCTTTTTTTAGGGACGCTGAAAAGGATATACTAAACATTAATTCATACCAAATCTTCTGCAAATTATTTCACTAATTTCTCTTATATTGAAACTATAAAGTCTGGGTCTTCTTACATTAAGTTTTAAGGGTTTCCTACTACTTATGCTAGTGGATTAGATTATAGTAGTTTTAGTTGTTAGGTTGAATTTTCTTTTGCCAATTTTGTTTCGGATTTCGGTACTGAAAAATACTATAATTGGCAGTTACTTCACAACATGTTAACAGCACCGTTTGCCTTTTGAAGAAGCTGCCAATGTTCATAAATGAAAGTTACTGGAGTGTTAGGCCTATATGAAATTTGAACGTAATTAATAATCAATATTAACAGTGGCGTAGCGTGACTTCTGAAAGCAACCAAGATTAAGTTAATAATAATTATTCCTAAAATTAATTAAAGGTAAGAATATAATTTTACATCAATCATTAAGAATAATAGATTTCAAATAAGTAAAAGTAATAATCTGCTAATAGCCCTACCTTATCGTTTATAATGCAGTGTATCATTATTAAATGTAAGATAATTTTATTATTTTCAATTATTATATCATAAATAATCGTAACGCATGAATGAGTTTTCTTATAATAGGCCTATAGATAATAGTTAGCACTGGATCGAATTCCTCTCCTCTAGTGTTTTTTCCTTTGTAGCCTGACTCCAAGTTCGATATATATGTTGACATATATTACGTCAACTATGGATTGAACTTCGGTGTAGCTCAGTGGTTAGAGCGCTTAGTACGTAGAACCAAGAACCCGGGTTCGATCCCTAATACTAGAGCAAATTTTTTCTTCTAATAACCATTGTAAATATATAAGTTAATAACAAAGTAAGTAAATGAATAATATTTGCTATTATTGTTTTGGTACACATAATTGTCATTTTTTCTGATTTGGTGATGTCTGGTAACAGTTGGTAACATTGAAAATATGACCATATTAGCTAATCATTACGTGAACTCCTCTATAACCAAGTTCAAAACAGCAAAGCATGAATTTTCAAAACACGAACAATGTAATTTTTCAGTTATACAAGAACACGAGAGGAATGACAATTTTAGATAACATTGTGATGACATCTTTACTATTGCACTGTCTATGTTGTTACATAGAAAATATTTTGCAATCGAATATCGTACCTCTAGAATACGAAGTCATAAATTGTCGTGTATCAATGCATTTTCATATATGGAAACTTGTGCGGTATCTGTACATTAAATAAATTATATTTGTCAAACAAAATTCATGAAAATAAAAATACGTATTATCATTTCCTTCAGGTTTTAAATGCACTGCAGTATGGATATTATTTTGCTAGTCGTAGTTACTATTGCGAAATTCAGCTGATATAGGGGAGAGTCGGGGTAGTATCGGGCAGTATCGGACATCGGGTAGTATCGGACAGTGCGTTTCTTTCTTCTACCACCATATGGTAGTACCTGAATGACATGGTTACGTTTCTCTATGCAACATCACAGAAACGTAACCATGTCAATTAGGTACTATCATCGTGTGGTAGATGAAAGAAACTCACTGTCCGATATTACCCGATGTCCGATACTACCCGACTATCCCCTAACATAAATTGCGTACTGGAAGAATGAAAGCATCACGTATCGTGCGCAGTACCATGCCAGTTACCTATACAACCACGAAGTCGCTGCTTTTGGATAGGTAGGCCTATTTATTGCATTAATACAGGTTAGGTTAGTTTCACTTACACAAACGATCATGATCACATTTTCTAGTCTTGTTCACTTCCAATAGATTTGCTTTTAAAAGTAAATAACACATCCATTTTAACCACTTTTCATACATCTCAATTATAAACTAACGTAACATTGTTATAAATTTAATTATGTCGGCAGATTCCAGTTATTTGATAATATGTACGTACAAATGATTTGTACAAAAAGTTAAGTTGTGAAGTTTCTATGGAAACATGTACCTACAATAATGAAGCTGTATTATCGTACGAAGAAATATTACGATATTCGAACTTATGACGCATTTTGAATTGAACTTTATTCGGGGAGGGGGCACTAAGACCCAGCACTGCGAACTTTCAAGATCTATTGTTCTAACGCTCAAGTTAGGCACATTCCTAACCCACACCGGCTGACTCGGGAGAAACCCGAGAAAAACCCAAATCGTTCTCTTGTCCGACACAAGTTTCACTATGGATGTTTCAATGAAAAATCTCAGGCCTAACCGGAACTCGAAACCGGAGGATCTGCGATTGCGTGATAGCACTCATTATTATTATTATTATTATTATTATTATTATTATTATTATTATTATTATTATTATTATTATTATTATTATTATACGCCTACTATTATCATCTTTACTATGACTATTGTGCAGACGAATACGATATCGGAAAAGATTATCATACAAATGATAGCTCTAGCGACAACTGTTTTATTATTATTATTATTATTATTATTATTATTATTATTATTATTATTATTATTATTATTATTATTATTAACCGAGCACGATGGCATAATGATTATGATCATCATCCCCACATTTCATTCAGGACATCCGAATTGGATTTTTCTGACTTTGATTTTTCGTGCATTTCAAAACCTCTCCAGGCGAATGATGAGATAGTAGCAATTTCAAGGGCCACGACCTGATTCTTTCCCAGTTCTCATTACCCCTATCATTTTAATCTATCATCCTCTCATCTCCTCACGATAGACCTGCCATCTGTTCGACGGAGTAACGCACTAGGCAAATCTGTGCCCGATGGGTAGGCCTACGAGTTACGACGATAGACCACTGTAATGATGAAATATATGCAGAAGTATTATTACTATTATTATTATTATTATTATTATTATTATTATTATTATTATTATTATTATACATTTTAAAATCCTAAATATAACAGATTAATTTTACATTAATTTCCTAAAAGAGTAAGGTCAGGTAGAGCTAATAAGATACAGTAAAAATGTCGGGCTAATTTGATACAGATTTAAAATGTATCAACGCCCAGTATGAAAATTCTTAACTGCAATTATATAACTACAAATTTGTGCTCTTTAAGGAGCAATATTGAACAAAGTTTAAAAACAACATTATCAGCATCATAAATATATTAAAAGAAAAGCCAGTTTTTTTCTTGAAAAAACTTTGATGTGATACTCGGTTGGAATGGAATTTACGAGAGGGAGGCACTATGGACCTGGTGCGATCTATTGCGCTAACCCTCAAGCTAGGCGCATTCCCGAACTCACACCAGTTGACTACACTAAGGTTCGCTGCGTACCCAGGTTTCGAGCAGGCAGCCTCCTCCGTGCGTCGTCAGTCGGCGAATGCTGTGGAATGATGGCGAAATGGAGAAATGTTGACGGAATTGTGTAGAGGCCTAACATGGGGAAAAACGGGAGAACCCCCAGAAAAATCCCAACTGCAACCTTGTACGGCACAAGAGTCACTATGGATTTTTCAATGAAAAATCCCAGACCTGGGCCGTCTGCGTGATAGGTTGAAGGTCTGACCATTCAGATACCACAGGTTCTTGATTCTCCGTTGCTTATGCTATTGCTCTCGAATGAATAAAGATAGAATAATTTTTAAATTTCCTTTTTACTCAGAATAGTGTCGACATCATTTTTCTCTAAAGAAAAGCTGTGAATGTTGAGCAGTCTAGCAGTAATAAGGAGGGCTATTATGACACACATTTTAGGGCTGTTATGATATTCTAGAAGGACTATTATGATATTATGTTTACAATGAAAGAAATTTACCAAGTTGATCAATTTTCTAACATAAAGTAATTTATTAGCCTACCTCTTGAGGGGTATTTCATAATTTGTCAGCTATTAAGGGTTGTTTGACTTGATATGTTTGCATGGCACCTACAATGCATTTTGTAAGTTTAAAATAATTACAAATATTTACTTATTTTTATTTATTTACAAAACAATTTTAACTTAATAGTCATTCCTATTGCTAAAATATACCACAACTTTGGAAAATACATTTATCATTATTTAAAAACGTATTTTAATTTATTGTATCAATACAAACTGTATCTTAATTTTCTCAATCTATTTCCTTACACACAAAAAAAAATTATTTGACAATATAGCAATTTTCTAGCATTGGCAGTAAGTGTTAATATTTCAGTAAATTATATACATTTTTATGGGAAAAAAAGAGGTCATTACAAAGTTGCTAGCTAAATCTTAGTCAATTTTAATGTGATTTCAAACAAACGTTTTTAGGTGATACATTAAGCATTTATATGTGTCACAATAACCTTACTACATTGCTCTGTATAATATGGCCAGATTTATAGCACTGTAACAGAATGGCTCTAGGTGTATCACAATAGTCCACACAGAAAGTTATTATGATGCATTGGTTTTGTTTTAATTTGATCTGTTATTACAAGTAAAAATATATTTAACTCCAAATCCTTTATATATGTCTAAAGTACCACAAGACTTAATTTTTTTCAAGTTTGTATATCCTTTGATATAAAAATTACAGCAAAAGATTGTTTTTTGTATCATAACAGCCCTACTTGACCCTACCTAAATGACAAAACAAACGCATTTCCATAGCTCAACTGGTAGATCTTCCCATTTAAACAATATCTCAGATTCAGAGAAAGCCCGAGGTCAGAGAATTGCTTTTTGTTGTGTTATTACTGTGAAGTTGGAGTAATAGCGGTATTGAAAGATATTTAGGAGAACTCGGTAGCTTGCCAAACCGGAACACGTACGGAAGATGCATTAAGATCTGTTTGTTTCTTTCGTCAGACTTGTAGTTGCTGCGCAGTGTTTTGGTGGTATGACTCTTGACTTGAGAGGAACTTAATTTAGAACTGCAAATCTACAACGCAGAATTCTTGTATTGGGTCATTGGTTCATCTCTAAATTTAAACGACGTTCAACGACCGAATAGAATGCTTCATCTACAGCTATTCTCAATCGAGTGTGCAAGCACAGGGTTCCAATATCTCTCTCGAGGTGGATTACAGGTTGAATGACCGGCGTCTGAAGTGACTCTTTTAGACAATTAAATAATATCTAGAGATTTAGGATCAAATATATATTCATTATTTAGCAGGATTTTAAAAATTTAGATCTTTCGCAGAATAATGAAATCATATATACAAATGTTCACGTACTGTACGTATACATTATGTTCGTAAAGTCATGATGACGTTTTGAATGTTTATGTCACGAAACATGAAAAATACTCTCCAAGTTTTCATTGTGCAATGAATGAAGTTGGATATTTTCCCCTGTTCCTTCTTTCCCTGTTTCATTCCTTATCCTATTTTTTCTTCTTCTCTTATTCTTCTCTGTCTTTTCTTCCCCTATCTTTTACTCTCCTCCCTGTTTTTCCTTTCCCCTAACATTTTCTTCTATCATTCCATTTGTTATCAAATCAACCTCTATTTATCACGCCCCTCCCTTTTTCTGCTCTCTCTTTTCCTCCTCTGTTTTCTTCACTTTTTCCCTGCTCTTCTCCTTTTCCCTCCTTCCCCTCTATTTTCTCTATTCTCTCTTTCCCTTCTCCTCTCCATTTTTCTCCCCTCTCCGTTTTCTCTCCACTCTTTCTCTGTCCCTCTTCTTTTTCTCTCATCTCTCTATATCTTCGTCTCTCTTTTTTCTCATCCCCCTCTATTTTTCTCTGCTTTCCTTCCATTTTCCTCTGCTCCTACTTTATTCATCTATTCTCTTCCTTAATTTTTCTCTCCTCCGCGTCTTTCATCTCTCTCTCCTTCTCTTTCCTTCCCTTTTTCTCCATTTGTTTGTTCAGTACTTGACGTCACTGCCTCCTATTACATACCCCGATAGCAATACTACTGAAACCCTGTTATTTTATCATTGCATAATTTCACAGCTTCTTGTTATATATCAAATCTTTTCCCGTTAGTATCTTTAATAAAGACAGCCACATTTACAATGAATGTCTTTACGTAAAAAATTAACAGAAAAAAATATCTGAAGTCGGCGGTAACAATGTTCTTCAAAGGTGTTCCTTACATAAATTACTAGAAAGATAAATTTACAAATCAATGTTAAATAATAAGAGTAAATAAATGTAAATAATAAACGTAAATGATATGTACGGTCAGCGCGTCTGGCTGCGAAACCAGATGGCCCGGGTTCGAATCCCGGTCGGGGCAAGTTACCTGGTTGAGGTTTTTTCCGGGGTTTTCCCTCAACCCAATACGAGCAAATGCTGGGTAACTTTCGGTGCTGGACCTCGGACTCATTTTACCGGCATTATCACCTTCATATCATTCAGACGCTAAATAACCTAGATGTTGATACAGCGTCGTAAAATAACCCATTAAAAAAAATATATGTAAAACAGTAAGCTATAGCGATGTACATGTTTAAGCTCATATCTGCATAATCTGACTTAGCGGACCCCAAGTTTTCTATTTCAAAATCTTCTGTACAGAATATCTTATTTCCAGTTTATATTTGCACGTATTTATTCAATCAGCCTTTAGGCCTATATATATATTTCTTTTCGCTTGTAACTAAAATTATGCAAGTAGTAATTCATTTCTCCGACATATTGGGATTTGAGTGTATATTGCCTATTACATTTATTTACACTTATTATTTACATTTATTATATCTTAAAATTGTTTTCATAGCATTTACAAATCTGTACGTACTGCGATCAACTCTTCGAATGAAATGAAAGATTCTGTCGTTGAATTATGTCATGTTTTGTACTGTGAAAATGTAAATACGTTAGACAGAACCACCTTGTGGACGACAGGTTAACAAGTAAAACATGATGCCGTCATTTTAAATATATTTAAGATTAATATTACAACTTTCCAGGTCAGAAAATACTAGTAATTTCAATAAAATATATTTCTCATTAAAGTTACACACTTTAATTTTCATTGACATTTTAAGGTATGGTGTACTTCTTATTTACTTCACTTTTCTTCGTTTCCACTTTCTATCCTTTTCCTCTATAATATTCAAAAAAATATTTTAAAATAGTTATTTAAGGGGAGACGCCACTGATAATCATGAAGAGAGAGAATAATCCAAAAAGGATAGCTGCCCTTGAAAAAGGGGGTTACCGAGCGGTAACAGCACCTAAATTAATTGTAGATCAACAACATTCCAAAAACATTTTATTGGCTTTTCATTTCTCTAGAATGCATATTTTAATATCCCAAAATAATTTAGTTCAATTCTGATTATAAATGTTTAATTGTTGTAATTAAGGCTGTAAGTGAACGTGGCATTTAAAGAGCTGTCAAAATTATTTTTTCATAAAAAATTCCTTTTTACAAATTTCTGATTACAAATCTAGTAATTTTTTGTTCTAAAGTTGGCTCCCTGAAGTTACTAGATGAATATAGTGGAGGAGAATTTTAATTCATACAAATATTAATTTTACTTTCAAATCCATTTTTCCGTAAGTTTATTTTTCTTGATTCAGCACCAACTTTTTATGCCAAATATTAGTCGATCTGGATTAAATTTTTGCTGCAGGTATTTATGAAGTAGTTGCTAGTTTATTGTATTAATATTTTTTCATGAATTATAGGAAAAATTGAATTTATAAATTTTCAATTTTTTTTCAAAGTGAATAAATGATATATTTCATAAAATTAATGCATATAAATAATTGTTTCTGTATGTCTTGTGAATGTAACAAAAAAAAACAAAGCTCAAAAATTGAGATCTTCTACTAAAAACTTTGGTTTGAAAATGTTTCTAAATATAATAGAAACAATAACAAATCAAAAGCCAAAAACATTTGGGAGGTCAAAGTTTGGATTTTGTTAGTTCCTTTCATAGAAAACATGCTCTCAAAGTTTGATTGAAAAAAAAAAGATAGGAAAAAAGTTGTCATTTTTAGCGGAGTGTCCACTTAAAAAGCTTGTGGATTGCATAAATACGACCATCAAGTACCAAGAATTCGAAGTAGAGTACTGCTCTAGGATTTGTGGCCAACGAGACACCCTCGAGAGGTGCGGAAATTGAATGGTCCGGCAACCACAATATGCACTGACATTCTCTAAGCTGGGATTGAGATGGTGCTCCGATTATCTGTGTCTCGCCACAAGAAAGGGTGGACAATGGAAAGGTGATACCACGGAAGGGGTTACGGCGTGACTGGGTAAACAGCAGCAGTCATTGTCGCGTCGTATTCTGTCTGGATTCGAACGCAGTCACGTGAAGATTTCCAATTCGTTGGAGATAATTCTACAAAGTGAACTCTCGAAGATGATCCCCAGCTCTTGGTTTACACTTTACACCATGTTTTTCACTTGCCGCCTTCATATGAATAGCGTGTCTTCAGTCCAGCGCATCTTTTGAACGAGGTGGCAAAATGGTGAGCGGCGATCCGTACAAAAGAGCCGCCGGGATATCTATCACATGCCCAGATCCCCGTCTTATTAACCCAGAATTACACTCCTTTGGTACTCTGGTGGACAAGGCAGTCTCTCCTTATTGTGAATAGCTGTAGAGGACCTTGTGAATAATGTTGTGCTCTATACTATAGCTTTTCTCCCTTCCATCCCTCCTGTTTTATCTCTTTTTTTTCACGCGTCGCTTTTCTTTTTTTTTTTTTTTCTCACTCGTTACCAGTATTGATTGATTTTGATTGTTGGTTTTTGGTTATTTTTGTATATTAATTTATTCATGCACTGACTGATTGATTGATCGAACGGCCCATCGATTGATCAATCGCTTGAACGACTAGTAGGCCTATTCATTTTAGAAGGGAATTAATTTATTTCGATATCACTTTGTCACCCTTATTACCTGATAAATGGGTTATACAGATGATACAAGATTGTGTAGAACTTGGTAAATGTGTTGCAATAGATTTTTTCGCGTTAGAGGTTTAATAATAATAATAATAATAATAATAATAATAATAATAATAATAATAATAATAATAATAATATAATATTATTATTATCATTATTACCATTCATCTATAGAAGAGACCATGACGGTGATAGTTCAGGCGAAGATGTAGAGTTACGTTACGTTAATTAGTTAGTAGTCCTTTTATTATTATTATTATTATTATTATTATTATTATTATTATTATTATTATTATTATTATTGCTGAAGTTCGCGTTTTTCATACATTTACTATCATTCACCTGTAGTAGAACATGATGGTGATCGCTCAGATTAAGAATACTACGAATAAAATTACGTTACGTTAGTTACAAGTCTTGACACATTACACATCAGTGATTCGTTGATGTCACGGCGGTGAATGATGTTCAACTGCCGTAGAAAACATATAAAAAGAAAATGATTAAAGTAAAGTTGTTGGAGTTGGTGAAGAGGAGGAAGAGGAAGATTCGAAAATGATGATGATGATGATGATGATGATGATGATGATGATGATGATGATGATGATGATGATGATGATGATGATGACGACGACGACGACGATGACTATGATGGGACTTCGGAATAACTTTATTAGAACGTGATTTAAAATGTTTTCTTCTAAATGAAGAATATTAAAGGAATCAGAAGGCCTATATAATTTATCAGTATGTATGGATCCCAGCTAATATTATGTGGTGCAGTGTGTGTTGATATATAGGAAGACTGTGTGATTGTTGGCAGATACAGCAAATAAAATACAACTGACATAATAGGCAATCAGATATGAATGAAGCTGCCACCACAGAGATTGAAAACTCTGCTGCACGTTCCTGCGAGCGCAAGGTCAAACAGGTTTGGGTATTGTGGGCCGGGGGTGTAGTGATTCCATAGGCAGCAACCCATCTCATAGAAATTTTCTTCCTTTAAGGACTAGCAGAGGCTGTCTCCCGTATTATTATTTACCTAAGCAGCGAGGCGTATGATTTGGATCAACGGCATCATAAAACCAACGACCCTTATTCCAGCTGCCATGTTTGCTCCTCACAGGACTGCAGCTCTACAGATCTGTCATCCTGTCTCGTTCTTATAACAAAATACAAATCCTGGAACACTGGCGTTGCTAGGATATTTTTACCTGCTACCAGAGATCGCTTTATTTCACTTTATACCAGTATATTAATAGTCTATTTAACGACGCTGTATAAACTATGTGGTTACCTAGCGCCCATGGAATTGGTGACAGAGAGATGGTATTTCGGAGGGGTGAACCTGATGGTTACATCATACCAGTTGCATGTGACGGCAATGTGCTGTAAAAATGTATTCAATTTTAAAATATCGCACTTGTATTTCCTACGCAACTAAAGCGACGGGCTCAACAGAATATACACATATGAGTCATATTTCCAAGAGAGAATATATGATAGATATATTCAGTTCTGTAATATGGTATCTCGTAAAACTACGGTGTCATTCCACTCCTTCCTCTGCTGATATTGGCCCTTAAACTACTCACAATAATTACGTTTCCATTTTCTGACCTCGTGCCACTTACAGACGTGGCCAAATTATTAGACTAAAACGTTTTCTTGGAAACATAATATAATTCGTCATATCAACTATCAGTATAATTCACAGAGTCTCTATTGTTGTAAATATGATTCTGGTATATTTTTCCAATGGTTAAGTATATTTTTTCTGACTATGTTGGTACTACTGGTGTTTTAATATATACTGCAGAAGATATTCTTCAATGGCCTGCAAGAAGACCGGACATGAACGAAATTGAAAACCTGTGATCTATACTGAAGAAGAAAGTGAACAAAAAGAGGCTCACAACAAAACATGGACTCATTTAAGCACTGTCTGATATCTGACTAAACGATGCTGATATTCAAAGAAAGTGTCTAACTTTAGTTTCGAACATCCCTGACAAAATCAACGTGTTAATGAAGAATAAGGAAAAGTTCACAAAATATTAGTAATTTCCAGACTCAATTTTCTGTTCATTATATCTGTACAAAAATACATTTTTGTTCATTATTTCTACCGGTAAATACAGTTTCGTTGCACATATAATTAATTTAGTCTAATAATTTGTCCACGTCTGTACTTCCCGGTCTTCCTCTTAACTCGTTGTGGTCTTCCTTCAGATCGCGATGGTACTCAAAAATAAAACAACTCACAAAAACTCAAATTTGAACTATTTAAGCCAAATTATTAAGAGTATATCGAATTATTGTCTATTTTCGATTGAAACAGTTCGCAATAAATTGCAAAAACAAAGATATTAGCAAAAATTTAAGTAGCCATTTTAATCAATTTGTACAGCCTGTACATCCTTTGAATATGATTAGGAAAATTACACTAAGCATTCAGTGTGAACATTTTATCACAAATTACTTGCAGGAATTTTTTTAAGAATTAAAAGGGTTACTATTATAATTATATTATATAATGTATATGTGTCACTGCTCCGAAATATCATTTGGAGTCCACAAAAGCAGTGCCTTTAATGGTCGAGATGAGAGGCATCACCAGAAAAAAATTGTTGTACCTGTTGCAAACAATTTCAATTAGATGGCAAATGTATAAAGGATATGAGATTAATGGTGCTAAAAGATTCATAACAATACTTAAATAGGGTAAATTAGGGTCTGTTGGACAGTCGGGCATGTTGGGACACTTTGTACTTTAACGTGTTACCTTGCCACTTGTGGGCACCACATTCTGCTAGAAGTCAATGACGGAAGTAGCCCCACTCGTGGCTACTTCCGTCATTGACTTCTAGCAGAATGTGGTGCCCACAAGTGGCGAGGTAACACGTTAAAGTACAAAGTATCCAACATGCCCGACTGTCAAACAGACCCTAATTTACCCTATTCCTTATAAGTTATTGATGTTCTATTATATCCTTTTCTGGATTTGTTCAGTTATTCTATTTATTATTATTTTTTTTTAGTTTTTCACTTTTTAGTATTTTTTATTCATTACTTATGATTACATGTATATTTTGTTCAGAGTTGAGTCCGTAAGGGCTATCCCAGAGCCTTCTTCAGTTACTTGAAGAAGGCTCTGGCTATCCTCGATGGAGGCAGTTTGTAAATAATATAGAAGGCCTTGTCTTTAGCAGCCTCCAAATGGAGAAAACAGAAATAAAATGTATTTCAAGTGTGTACAGGGGGCTTGGACACTATCAATTTTGTTACTTAAACAAGTAGAAGAAGAATGAATTAAAGCGGTGAATTAAATTTACCAAAGCCAGTTAGTTCAGGAAGTTTTTATCGACTGTCCAAAATCACTATTTTGACTTATTATGGATCTAATTTCATTTATTATTTTACACTCAAATATGTTTTAGTATTACTTCTAGAAGACGGGTTACGTCGAACTATTAAATTACTTTTTTAATACCGGTATTGGAATAACGAAAATAGATCATTTCTCATTATGCTTAGCGACTCACTTGATAAGTCTACTGTCCATAGGATTGGCGATTACCTGGTTTCTTTTTTTCCGAGGTTAACCTGATTTGTAAGGCGAAAGTCACGTAATCCCATTAATTCTCAGTCTGATATCGCCAAGATGTAATTTTGTTATCGTCAATTCTATCGACACTAATAATTTCGCATTTTCTTACAGCATCGTTAAATAACCTATTAAAAGAGATCTCTCAATCATTCATTTTTGTGTATTGTATTGTACATACATCACACCAGTATGATGAAGCGATATTGTTGTAATGTTGACAGAGAAAACGGTAACATTGCGTGAAAGTCTACTCCAAAAATTGCATTGGAATTGTTTTTGGATCTTCCGGATTCGAACCCTGGTCTGGCTCTGATGTGGAATTCAAGAGCACAATTGTTATATACATTGTACAATGAAGATTCTTAATACGTAGTTACCCTGTTCTCTAGCTATTTTTCGAAGCTTGAATCTATTTCCCTCCACATCCCAGCACGGGATAGTAGGCAGTAAACAAAGCTGTGCTCGCAGGTAATCGCGTTTCATGCGTGGCGGAGTCTGTGTACTTCATTGTCAAGCTTGCACAGAGACAGAGCCGAACAAACACACTGTACTGCTAACACGCAAAGCCCTACGTAATCCGGGAGCGGATCAAACACTTTCCCTTCTCTGCCAGAGGACGAGGAACAAACATGGCAAACCATGTTCAATTGCTCTGTGCTCATACTTCCAGTGTTGAAATTGGAAGCGTCTAAATTCAACGTGGGCGAGAAATGGACCACGAATAAAATTTTGCCTGGAGCCCTCTCTCATAGGCAGGGATCCTTTAGGTGCCGTGAATCAGCCACAGATCTCGGATTATATCTCTGCCGGTCAGTGGCCGTTAAATTTCAAATGGCTTATCTTACAACGTGGGCGTCAGGCAGCGTATTGAAAAGCATTACAACTTTCCTCCCATCTCCTTACCTCCCACCGCAAATGTGACGTTGCACAGAGGTAGAGATAAAATATGAGATCTGCACATGGATTTATCAGTTTTACTGCTCTCTCCAAGGAAGCCAAGTTAAGAATATTACCGCCATCTAAAATTTATCGCCCTCGGCCGGTTTGAATCCCTGTACTTCGGTGCAATGGTCAGCATGGGAACAGCACGACCACTGAGGACGGCTTCAGTGTTGACATCTTGGGCCTTTATATCATGTAGGAACCTAAATGGACACTTCTTTATTTAACTGATTTTATCAATTACAAAAACATTTCTCCTCGCGTATGTGGTACCTAAGAAGTTACGTCCATTTTCGGCTTTCCTCTATCAAATTTTCTAGAGCTACTTCAGTGGAGCAACGTAACCCGGAGTGAGACAAGTGGCCAACAGGGTTGGAGCTCATATATTCAGTTTCTTTCAGCCCCGAACCCTTTGCGAGGACGCGTTTTGCGTACCTTTTAAATTTCTTCTCCCAGTTCTCCTCTTTAAATCAATTCAATACAAAAACATTTGAGGAAAATTTTATTTTTTCTGCTCCCATACCAAAATGTGCTTATCGATACAAATTAATTTATTTAGAACTGTTAGATATGAGTGATATTGATTATATTTGTGGTCAGGTGCTTCGTTAATGAATGCTTTCATTTCATTGGATGAAAATGTTTTGGATTTCTTTCCTCTATACCTCTCTTATTTACCTTTTAACAGGGCATATAATTTTCTGTATTTGAATGTATCAATTTGATGTTTGATGTTTAGTGTATAGTTTAATATCAAATAGTTTGTCCATAATGTTTGTGATTTAATTTGATTTAAAAATTGCTCAAAGTTACTAGTACATTTTCTAAAAATTATGTTATATTTTTTGTTCTTCTACAGTTTATGAATTGCCCATACAGCTTTCCATAAATCTTCTTCGATTTTTTAGGTAATAAATTATTACTCACATTCATAGTTTCCTCCAGCATTACAGGAGGTGTTGAACTGTATTCCACATATCGTCGATATCATTTATATCAGACACTGTACGTTTCGTTTTGCATTTATTCACTCCAGGAAAATTATTAATGAAACTCTCTTCCTGCAGATTCGTACTTATTTAACTTGTAACACAAGTAAATAGGCTGTTCAGTAACTAGACAACAAGCCATTAATCTCAAGAAGAGTACACGTAAGTTATGCGTTATGAACGACTGATGAAATACAAGGAATAGGTCTACTTGGTGAGCTTTCCGGAATTCATAAAATGTGTTTTTGGACTTGGGAAACGTGATTAATTATTCGTAGTAATCTATTATAATTAATTTTGCTCTGAATATTTCTTTATTGAAAAAAAGCAGACTGTAGTCCAAATAATTAAATAGATTGACTTGATCCAAAATCGCACTTAACACATTTTTCTATATCTTGATTACATAACTTTTAACACTATATCACTTTGGAATATGTATTATATATCTTTCTCGTGTTAAATTCTATCGTACCTGGTTAACATGTTTCGACCTGTTACTGGTCTTCTTCAGAACTGGGTGTTGCTGGTCTTGGCGCCCACATTACACTACACAAACACACCCCCACAGGAAACAAAACAAAAGGCGCCAAGAACAGCAACAACCAGTTCTGAAGAAGGCCCATAACAGGTCGAAACATGTTAACCAGGTACGATAGAATTTAACACGAGAAAGACATATAATACATATTCCGAAATTTTTCTACAAAAGGTCTTGATGCGAAAATACAAACAAAAATTAATTTCCTTACAAAGTTTAGAAAGTCTGGCAAATCTTAAAATTCTGTTTGCAGAGTTTCAATGGGCAAATAAACATGTCTATGTACTATGCCGACAAAGATAAATAACCAGTGAACTAAAATGTCCCATTCTGCACTCTTTCCCTTCTATTGTTAATTTTTTCCTGGAACTAGTTAGTCAACTATCATGACTTCTAATAATTGTCAAGTCGGTTGAAATGGTAAAGTTTGTTGATGTTTAGTGGAGAGGAAGCAACTTGTTTGAACAAATTCTGTTTCTCCATCGAGGCGAGCAATTTTCTGCTTCGCTTGTAAGTTGCCCTAGCTAGTTCAATCTCTGTCCGCACCGGTAGAATGAAGGATGAGGTAAGAAACCATAGCTCACTTCCATAGGAACTATGAAGAAATGCTTACAGAAGCTCAAAACTGAACTCATTTTGGTTAAAAAATTAAATACTGTATCTATTATCTACTCCGGAAGAATTTCAAACCTGACCAGCCATTTGAGATCGAAAAGTGATTAGGAAAGGAAATCAATTGATCAAACTTTACAATTGTGTAAAAAATGAGTGGTTTTTCAAATTCTATTGATTGCATGACATATTTATTTTATTTTTGTTGTTATTTTATTAATTTAAGGAGTCAGAATGAGATAGTTCAAAGCCACATTTTAACAAAAGTATTTTCTTGTGCGAGTTCATCCCTTACACATCTGGGGAAGCTACTGGTAAAATCAAAATGTTATAAAATGTACTCAACAAATGACACAAGTAGGACGCTTATCATACGGCACCTAAATTCACATTTCATTGGACTCTAAACTTTTAATACGCTCTCCTGTGAAATGCTGTATTTGTGGCTTAAGATTCTATTATACTCACCTTTTAGTTTTATATTATATTCAGTTCTAGTGAGAGGAATATGAGAATTAAATGATACTAACACAATAACTTGTTCTAGATTATTTATTGATACTACTGGGTGTTCATTTCAAAGTGTGTCATGACGTCACTGTTGGTTTGTCAGCGATTTAAAGTGAGTTTCAGCTTTTATGTCAGAGAAGTTGCCTATTAATCAAGGCGTTCAATCTGAACTTAAGAACGTGTACGGTATAACTTGAACGTCGTAGCAACAGATGGCGGTCTGTACGGTCTGTGTGCTACCATAACCTCTTTCGAACTGTGTTTTGCGCAGGCAAGTCGTATCCAGGGTATTTGTTATCATCGGTTGCGAAGGCAACATTCCACAATACAAATCAAATGCTCCGTGTCCATGTTGACTGTCGAAGTTAATGTCAACAAATTTTGTACGTGAATAATCGTCTTAACCCTCTCCCATATCCCGACAGTAAGAAAAAACTCACCTCAGTACGTGTTTCCAAACAGTTCACATTCCTGCCACTGCCGGCGTTACGGTACGTATCGGTAAGCACTCTTCAGAATGAACGCCGTACTTGCCAGGCAACTTCTCTTGCACATAGGTAATACGCCTCTGCGGAAATGTAGGAAGATTGAATTCTCTAGGCTCATCGGTTAGCCACATGACGACATACAGCCAGCCATGACACACTTTGAACTGAACACGCAGTATATGATGAACTACTTTTGATTAAATTATACCTTCTTCACTTGAAAGAGATGGACTTGTCCTTTGTTTTAATTTGTTTTTTTTTACGAAATACCCTCGTGTGATATGGACTCGTCCTAAAGGGTACTTTAATATTATATACAGCATATCAAAATAATAGGACTATATGTTAATTTACATTAATTTCCCAATAACAACATTTTTTAACTATCTGGAAAGCATCACTGTAATTATTGTAAATTCTGCATTACTATCATTATGATTAGGCACAAGAAATATGTTCAAGCAAGGTATATTCCAAATAAATTTACAGATAATAATACCAGAAATGCTTTTACTTATTCTATAAGATGTCCCTCTTCTGCAAATTGAAATACATACACGCATAAGTAAGATGGCGCAGGACATCACTTAACAATCATAGAACAGACACAATGCAATGGAGATTCGCCGAGATTCTGGATGGAAGAAAGATCTCCATTTCCGTGCAGAGAAATAAAAGCCAGATACGCAAAATGTTTAATCAGAAACGATTTACAACTTATAAATTCGTAATTTATACAACGTAAAAATCGCTCCCAGACACTGATTCATTTTGATCCACAGAGGGTATCATGTGCTTAAGGGTGAGTAAGTGAGTGAGTGAGTGAGTGAGTGAGTGAGTGAGAGATAAATAATCGATCAAGCTTGTCTTTCTCAACCACGATATATCTTATTTGAAACAGAGAGAACATTTAGAGGGGGAAAGGTAGGGTTGTTTTCCCTGGGTTTAAGATTTTTAAAATTAATAATTGAGTAGTACTACTGAAGAATAAATGTGAGAACTAAACTTTTAATATTAAAATATTTCACTTTCATAAACGCTTAAAATGCACTGTAAAGTGGGGTAAACTTGAGCGTAAAACAATATATATATATATATATATATATATTAGCAGAATTTGTGACAAAATAATAAAAATTCTTAAGAAATAAAGAAAAAAGAAAAAATATAGAATTTTAAAAATATGTTCACTGTATTTGATGTTATTTATTTATAAATTTACTTATTTATTTATGTATATCCATCCATCCATCCATCCATCCATCCATCCATCCATCCATCCATCCATCCATCCATCCATCCATCCATCCATCCATCCATCCATCCATCCATCCATCCATCCATCCATCCATCCATCCATCCATCCATCCATCCATCCATCCATCCATCCATCTATCTATCTATCTATCTATCTATCTATCTATCTATCTATCTATCTATCTATCTATCTATCTATCTATCTATCTATCTATCTATCTATTTATTAAGTATTTATTTATCTATTTATTTATTAAGTATTTATTTATTTATTTATTTATTTATTTATTTATTTATTTATTTATTTATTTATTTATCTATTTATTTATTTATTTATTGTTTTACGGTCGTTTATCCCAGTGGTCAAGTTCATTCCAGTTTACGGTATAGAAAAATATTGCACTTCAGAGGAAATAGGAAGGACTATGCCCCGCGATATACGTACTCTATGAGGTGTTCCTTTAAAAAAATCTCCCCCCACCCCAAAGAAACAACTGAAATGACGCCCCTGATTCGAAAATAAATAAAAAAAAACTTCGACATCTTTTGACGGAACTATACCTGAAAGCACTTGGGCGTCTGTAATAGCGAGTACATAGAGACCTAATAGTTCTTCTGTCGAGACTTGCGCCTGTTTTTTTTTTTTTTTTCAAGTTCATGGCAAGCCTTGGAAGCTGGGAGAAACCATTTTTCATCCTACATTGAGTTCGGTGCGCGGGTGAAGTCGTTTCAGATCCGCTGGAGCGTGGTATTCCGCGACTTGACAGTGTGACAGCTACTTTGTGGGCCAGCCAGCATGCCTGGCCTGTCGCCCGACCCGCGCTCTATGCCCATTCATATTTATCTTTATAGAGCAATTTTCTGAAACGGACTTCATTGTGTATCCAGAACACGAATAAGTAATAGAAATCTTCACAATAATAATTTTGAAGTAAATATCAAAAGCAAGAAGAAGACAAACATCCTAAATAACAACATTCCACGGGCGTTCCTCGCAGGGTGGCTCGTCATTGTGCAACATATTCATTCTTCCTATATAGAAATTCATGTCTTTATTTTGTTAAGATAGGATCTACAAGAGCTTTGTCATTGCCTTGTCATATTCGAGAGACCGTGAATCTCGGCCCTCGAGGACAGGGGAAGCCTCAGATTATATCAAGGGATTAATTACCCTTGCAGAGCCCCGGAAAAAACATCTTTGTTGTGTAGAATCAGAATGTATATAACATTGCGTTTTTAGTTAAAAGATACGTTGAATATTTAGATAGCCTACTGTATACTCACTCTTTACATAGACCACGAAGCAAACGTATGGCGTAATTCAAAGTTATAGGTAGGGCTTGGAATTGGAAGTTGAGGACCTAAAAATCACAGAAAATGACTTTAATTTCTGAAAATATGACACTAAAACTTAAAAAAAATCATCAAGATAATAATAATAATAATAATAATAATAATAATAATAATAATAATAATAATAATAATAATGAAAACTCTTTTTTACTTCAACTGACGTCATGGGCGCATACTTGAAAAATCAAGGTCCCCTGGTGAAAAATCTTCATCAAAAGCATTGAAGTCAAAATTTTCACTTTGCAGAACTTTCTCAGTTTTACACATTCACTTGTACCCAACATTGTTTTGCAATAACTTTTTGATTTTCTGTCTAACTTCTTGTCCAATTTTCCCTACACTTTTTTGTAGATAGTTAACTCGCAGCAGTTCACACACTCTATGAAAAGCAAGAGCCATGCATGTTATGTAAACCATTTTTGTGTAAAATGATTTAATTTCGTGCTCACTTTAACCATATATCTGGCTGCATCTGCACTTTCTTTAATTTCACACAACTTATAAAATAGTACAGCCTACTTCCATCTGTAGAAAATACACTGTCACCAAACTCTGTCACTAACTGTAGCAAAACCTTCTGTCTATTTTACTTCACTTTCGGCATTTGTAGGCTACGTCTTCACTTCTGAGGTACAATAAAATGCTGACTGCGGGCACTGCGGCTGCAATATTTGTTCTGTTGCGTTGAATGGGGGGAAGCACTTACCGCACGTGATCAAGAGTCAAGGCTGATGCAACCATAAGAAAAATTCCTACATGACCCAATCAAATTGCGTAAGCAATCTGCAGTAGGTCCCCGAATATGGACTACGAACACAACATAAAAAAATCCGTTGAAAGCAGAAAAGAGCAAAATATGCAACAAAAGTACTATATTCCCTTAAAACTGACCAATATACAATAAAATATCGAAAAATGCAAAATACAAGTAGGCTATATTGGTTCGTGCTGAAATGAAACGAGCTTATATTGCAACCTGCATTGTATGTGATGTCCCAGAAAAAAAGATATTTCATCAACTTCCGAGCCCTAGTTACAGGTATTGAATATGTGTGAACTATTAATACTAAAATATTACAGACAATTTGAGGAAATCTCTATGATTGCATGTAACGTCTATACAAAAATTACACAACTGGCTTCATATGGATGAATGACGAAGAGTGAAATACTCGTCATTAGCCCAAAAAACCGTTATTTGTTTACTTTTTTCGATATGAAGTAAACTTTAAGCCTTTTATATAGTGCGTAAGTGTCCACGTCCGTTACCGAGATATATTGTACCATAAGAACATGGAAAAACCGGACGGGGAATTTTAAAATACCCGAAAGGGAAGTTTCACTTTAATAATATTTTGTCATTGTATAAAACACAACAAGGAAATCAAAATGGGTGAGAGATAATCTACCCTGTATCGTAGCTACATGCTCTAAAATGTCATGCCTTGGACTAGAGTTACAGAATGAGCGTTGGTTCGAATCCTCATGAGGAAGGTGTTTTCTCATGACGTTTCGGTCAATGAATGGGACCGGTGTTCATCCAGCATCGTGATGAATTTGGAGAGCTACAGTGACCAGAGAAAGCCTGTTTCAAAAGCTAGCTATAACGACTGGGGAACTAGTGTTATCCATACCTTAAACACCCATACTGGTTGGATGATCGTTCATCTCTGCTGAGGCATGTGACGTGAGGTCAGCAGTCGGCCTTTGCCCACTATGAGCTATTTTGTCACGAATTTGATTTTTTAGACAGATAATTTCGTATATTTTGAAATATGACCTTGTATGGCGGAATAATTATTATTAGATTTCTGCTGCAGTGGCAATTCGGGCACATTTCATTGTATAAAGCTGGAGTATGTCACAAATTAGTTGCAATAAAACAGACAGATAGGTACGTATTTTGTAAGTCTCTCAATTTGCATGTAAAAGCACCTCAATTTCCAATGACTACTGACTCTTGGGCAGGCAGAAACGTCGTCATTTGTCTTCGGTACATTCATAAACTCGTAACAATAAAACAGTTACTTAAGAATCTCTGCTGCTATGTAGTTTCTCTCGCAGCTGCTTCCTACCACACCTCAATATTTTACAATAGGTAATAGCCACAAAATAACTTAAAATGAGCGAGGACCATTCAGTTTGGCATCTCTCAGGTAAGTCATCCTCTCCTTCCAGACAAGTCAGGACTATGACCGAAGTCAACAATGGTTTTTCCAAGGGGTGACCAATGCCGAAGTTATGAAACCGGCGTAACAGGAAGTAGGCTTAGGCCCTAGAACAGTGACATTCAATTTATAGTATGTTGTCTCAAGGGATACGCATTCCACTGAGAAATTCTACAAAACTGCTGACATATTTATTTTATTATACTTGTTGGTAATTATAGCAGTTTACTTATTTTCTTTCACAATATCAACTCTTGCTTTCAGAGGAGAAACAATTATTATATTATATAAATGATTATTTCTTCGTGGTTTGTAGGTACTCGTAACTGTAATCAAACATTTTACTATATTATTAAAATAATTACCTTGTCATTACTATTAGTGCGTCCACACCTGTGGAGTAACGGTCAGCGCGTCTGGACGCGAAACCAGGTGGCCCGGGTTCGAATCCCGGTCGGGGCAAGTTACCTGGTTGAGGTTTTTTCCGGGGTTTTCCCTCGAGTAACGAGCAAATGCTGGGTAACTTTCGGTGCTGGACCCCGGACTCATTTCACCGGCATTATCACCTTCATTTCATTCAGACGCTAAATAACCTAGATGTTGATACAGCGTCGTAAAATAACCCAATAAAATAAAAAAAATAAAATTATTAGTGCTGTATTACTTTATTGATTTAATATCGATTAGTATTTACCAAGTATCCAAATTAAAGCTCAAAAGAAGCAATTGAGGCGGTAGCCGGAAAAAGGGCCCATAAGCAAAAGTCATGTTTCGAGAAAACAATGATTGAAAAATTTATTTGTATGCCATTGCGATTTGGATGCACTTTTATCAACATAACAATTTTCATACTGTTACAATTATATTTGTCTACAAGTTTTTGTTAAATAATATATTCTGAATTTAATAGTGTTAATAAAAGAATATATTTTATTGAAGCATTTTATAGGCCCTTTTTCCAGAGAACAAGTTTATTTTATCAAAATACTTTCAGTATGATTATATTTTAGCAAAATTTGATATCATCATTGAACGGCGCACATTACAGAGGTTTACGATTTCGGAATCATTTTAGTAAAATTATATTTCTTACATATATCTCATAGTTACGTCATAAATTGTACCGAATACGTAAGAATCAGGAATATCTATTGGGTACAGAATACAGATTACAAGTTATTTAATATTAATCTAGAATGGATTCACACTCAGTGCAGTTTACACTTCAGTGCACATCCTTGATAGACTCACACTCACTTTGGGACTCATCTAAGTAGGCCTACATTGATGTTTTCTCCCACTCTAACTCTTCTCTCTTCAATATGTTTTGCACTTCTCATTCAGTTTTTCACCAGTCTTTTCTTTGTAATAATCACAGAATAACCCAAAGAGAATCTTGATATTTAGGTTTGGGTTAGTGGACAATAAAGGATCTTGCTATGTGGAATCGATTGCAGGTATGACTGCAGTAAACCCCATTATATTGTTGTTAATTTTATATGGTCTGTTTTCATGGGAACTCCTTTTTCCCTCAAATCTTTCACTTTTTAATATTTTCCCTTGTATTACTCTCAGTCTTTTGGCAAACATTTCGAAGATTCCCAAAATCATTTGACGACACACCTCTAGCTGAACACCACTTCGAAGCAGAGAATATGTCCATACATTTTCACGACTTACTTTTGGATTTTAAGTTACATTTATGACAAGTTTTTTTTTTTACAATAAGCCTGCCACTGTAGCATTCTGCAGTAACTTTGTTTGCCCACTGTAAAATATTTCGAAGAGATCTTTCCGTTCATCAGCAGTGAACTTGGAGAAACATTCCTTCTGGCAGCAGGAGGTAATGGGTGCAAAAACTTACCTTCAACAATAGCACCTTTCGAAGTTAAATACGTGATATCATGTTGTTTGTTCATTTTTCTGTCTTCCCGTTTTAAGTTCATTTTTATGCCCTGTTTCCAGTTTTTTCGTTTATGTTCATTTCATTTCATTTTGAAACAATTCAGATCGCACACAGATCACAACTGCTACACACAACACAATTATACTGCATGCAGTGCCTGCCTCAAGCTGACTGTGTTGATGTTTGCTGCATTTCACAACTACGCAAGAGTCGATGGGTTCATTCAATTAGCTACCCTGCCCTCTGTGTACAAGATATTGAAACGAAACTATGTAAGCAAGTAGATTTTAACACGGAGAATCGATTTAAACATTCTCCCGAAAAAGGGCCTATAGACCCATGGGCCCCTTTTCCGGCTACCGCCTCAATTCATATTAATTTGTATTTTATTTAAAATTTCATATTTTTCATAGACATTCCTTTCGCACTTGTAAATTTGTTTTCATATGTTACTCGCTCTACTCACAACCAATATTCAAAACTATATAAGATAACATAACAAACACCAATCATAAATGAGATAGATGTAAGATACAGTAAGATAGTGACAAGTAGTCAAAATTATATGTATGTATGAGTAGGAGATTAAGTTTTCTAACTATTTATTTCCGGTGTTTTTTCCTACCAATATTTCAGAAGACATTATGCAATTACCAACGCTTGGTATGGAGAAAAAGTTTATGTCTCCCCGCAACGTTGTGCGCTTTGGTTTCCCCTAAACGTACGGTTCTCAAGACTAGCGATAACTACTCACAATAAGGCATGTGAAATTTGTGCGTTCACGTCCTTCGTGGACACTGATTACCCGGCTGACTTTTCAACAAGGTAGGCCCGCACAGAAACTAGCAGCAATAAACACGCACAATGGAATGGCAGTCAATAGTCAATAACCGTACTCAGCGGAAACTGTCTTTGTGTGAGTGCTACATGAGAAACCGGACCGTACCTTTTAAGATTTCGAGTTGTCCATTGAGATCTGAATGTCGAGAAACGATGGGGCCAGCTTTCTATGAGGAAGAAATGCTGTTCTTCTCCGACTCAATGGACATCGTTCTGCCTTTTATACACAGTGGATTTCAATACTTTACAAAGAAATAACGAAGAAAATATGGACTATATTTTTGGAGAACTTTATGGCAATAACCATGAACATTAGAACTTGCTGACGATGACGACAAAAAAATGATAATTATGATTGTGCAAATTTTGAATTTGGCGTTGATGAAATGGTAATGATGTTGTCAAATATGACAATAGAGATGATTATGATCATGACCATAAATTTTTAAGTTGGCGGCAATGATGATGCCAACGACAATAGACATAGTGATGATTATGATTATGTAAAGTTTGAAATTGGCGATAATGATGAAGATGAAGATGACAATAGTGGTGATTATGCTCATAAATTTGTAAGTCGCCTTTAATGATGATGGTGGTGATGATAATAAAGTAATAATAATAATAATAATAATAATAATAATAATAATAATAATAATAATAATAATAATAATAATAATGTGAAGATTATGATATATAAAGTTTGAAGTTGGTGAAGATGATAACTAGTGACGATTATGCTCATAAATTTTGTAGTTGTCGACAATAATGATCATTATAATTATGTAAAAGGTTAAGAAGAAGAAGAAGAAGAAGAAGAAGAAGAAGAAGAAGAAGAAGAAGCAGCAAAAGAAGAAAAAATCAAGTATCGCGTCCCCAGTGAACTGGGCGGCATTGCACCGGTCTTTCCACTATTGGAAGTCAGTCCCTCTCAAAGCCATTGTCACTACACTTCGCAGGTGTTAGAAAGAGATTTGGCGGACCCTCATCCCCCGCACTGCCTGGAGCCCTTCAACTCACTAACAAATTGAGAGTCACCAGTAAATTATTCCTCGCTAAAGCTCTTTTATGAGACACAAAAGACGTTAACAGAGGCTTGAAATATTTCCTCCATTTCTACCGGAAAGAGAGAAAATCTTCCAAATACCCCCAAATTGTGCCAGACTTCATTACATGAGTGAAATAAATAAAAACAAGGAACAAAAGTAATAGTATAACAACGCTTACTATACCGATAAAGAAGATTCTTCATAATTTATTTGCTAATGCTCCTTATTTAAAAAATCTATTAAAACTTGTTGTTAACAGAGAAAATGTAAAGTTCAGTTATTGTGATACGTGTTTTTCTTCTTCTTTTTTTCTTCCATTACTTTTTACTCTGTTATTAAATAAAATGTCTTAACATTAACTTATGTGGAATGCCTCCTGAGCACGAGTATGTAACTTACTCTTTCTGGGGGTGCTAGAGAGTCCTTATATTAAAAAAAATCAATAATTATATCTTTGCTCTGGCAACAAAGTATTATTATTATTATTATTATTATTATTATTATTATTATTATTATTATTATTATTATTATTATTATGGTATACTCATATAGGACCATATACACTCAGAGACAAAAAACCGGACACTTTTTTATGTATTAATTTGACCAAATATTTTTCTTGTATAATATTATGGTAAGCATTTGTTGTCATAGCGATGTATGGAGTATGTGTGCTATTTTTGTTGCCATGTAGATAAATAAACAAGCTATTCTTAATCAATATTCTGTGTTTATGTAGAAAGTCTCATTTATAGCAAAATTTTTCTTCTACATTTTGTGCATTATTTTCGTTAATTCTTTACGTCGACGTGTTGTGAGTGTTTCTAGTGATAAGTGCAGTAGTCAGATTTGTCTATTTAAAACATGCTACCGGTACCACAATACTGTGCTCCAACCACGAGAAAGTCTCCGCCGGATGAGACGAAAGGGAGTAATGCTGTGAATGAATGTTGATGTCATAAGTTCACACACGTGGGTACTCTTATCTCTATTGGCTAGCTCTCACAGCACAAACCATAACATTGATACAGACATATTGATACTACCCTAGTTACAAAATTAGATCTCAGTTAATCTCCTGGTCTTTTAATCTCTTCATATAGGAAATAACATATGCAGGAGAGCGCATGGTTTTTAAACTGGCGTTATAACGGTAATATTATTTATCTATTTCGTTCCAATAGATGAGGCAATAGTAAGCACATTCCTTTCACGGTTGATCTCCTGGTTGGAGAACAGTATGCGACTCGGGCTGTAGCACTAAATGATGATGGACGCAGTGAACGTTACATCGTAAATGTAATTAATATGATTAAAGCACAGTCCATGATGTCATAAAACGGTTCAGAGAGACACAAGAGTATATCAAGAGACCAAGTTCGGGCCGTCCACGAGGTACAATGAAGATAGGCATATGGTGATGTCAGTTCTTAGGGAGCGTCATGCCAAACGATTTGTTGATATGTATGGACGACCGATTTCAGCCAAAATCGTTAGGAGAAGGTTGAAAGCAGGACTGATATCGTATAGACGTGCAACTGGTCCTAGTTTGCTCAGGATGCATCGCGTTGAAAGATTCCTTTTTGCACGTGATCACAGAGGTTGGAGAAATGAACAATGGGGCTGTGTCCTGTTCACAGACTAGTCCCAGTTCACTCGATGAACGAGTATTGGAGACGGAGGGGCGAACGATTTTCTCAATGTTGCTTTTCTGAAAAGTCACCATTTGGGGATGGTGGAGTTATGGTTTGGGCAGGAATATCTAGGAACGCTAGTACTGAGTTAGTCATCATTAAAAGTGAAAGTTTAACAGCTGATAAACACATCAATGAATGTTTGGCTGTTCATGTGGTGCCATTTGGTCCCTGTAGGTATAGGCCACAATTTTCTCTTAATGCACGAAAATGAACGCCCGCATTTTGCCCACGTGGCCAGGGATTATCTCCAAGAGGTGAAAATTCATGTGTTACCATGATCATCAAGGAGTTCCGACATGAATCCGATTGAACACGTGTGGGGTATGTTGCGACGGCGTGTCAGGAAAAGATAGCCACCGTAAGAAAGCTTACAGGATATACGACGAGCACTTCTTCAAGAATGGGAGAATATTCCACAAGAAGACATTGTTAACCTAATCCAAAACATGCCAAGACGTATGAATGCAGATTTTCAAGCCGAGGAGATAACACATGTTACTAAAATGTGTTTTTAATGTTTCAAGCACTGAAGAATTAACTCACGGTTGAAACAAAAGTTGCCATGATTGTTTACGTGTTTTCTGGTTTTTCTCCAGAATGTTAAGTTTTTGTCTATGTTATTTGTTTCAATGCGTCTTATTCCATTTTAAAATAATTAACAATTACAAAGACAATTGTGTATTTTATTACAAAATATAAGCATATTTAAGTGTCCGGTTTTTTGTCCTTGAATGTATAATATAAGTTTATAGTCAATAAAATTATATAGAAATTCTAGTTTCTTCTAAATATGACATTAAATGTACGTTAAATATGATGTTACAGTAGATTCCACATTATAAAAATTTATTACTAGTTACGAGAATTATTATAAGTGCCAGGAAACAACCAGTACGATACGTAGACGGAATTCGACCAGATACAGTTCTATAAAATAAAGGAAGTGGTTTGCAAAATGATTCAGTATTATATTACACTGTGTTCGTAGGTTTATAGAATAAAAACATGAAGAAATGACACTGGAATTTTGTAATCTCTTTCAGTAATTTATACGTGATGATCTAGAACTGTTCGAAGAATTAGTGACAAAGCTTATTTCCACTTCAGTGACCATGCAAAAAAAAGACTCGGAAAAAAAACGTAATTATTTAGTGTCTTACGAACAGAGCAAAAGCGAGAGGAACATCGTGTTTTAAAAGCAGGTGTCAATGCTAACCAATAGAGGCCAACAGTTAATTTTAGTTTCAAGTAAAGTTTTTTATGCTAATAAATTCAAATTTTAATTTCTATATTAGTTACTATTAGATTGTAATATTTCCGGGAAACATTTTGTGGTAATATATGCGCCAGCAGATTTACTTTCATGGTGTACAAAATATAACGTAGGCACAATGCAATGGATGAACCTGCTTCAAAATGTTATTGAAGATGACAGAAATCATAACTAAAATGCTCATACAATTTCGCAATAAAGAAAGAAACGATTGTTAAGCGAATATATTAACCTTCACTTCCTCATTATACGAAAAAAAAAAAAAACAAAACATAACAAAAACATATGGCCTATAGATTTTCGTGGCCCCCAAAAAAATGTCAGAAATTTCATTCTACAAGTACCAGGCCACTGTTGGGCCCTTGTCTTTTCCACAAGTTTATAACAGATTACAATAAAATTTAATTGTAACAGAAGTTTTAACCAACTTCTTCACTGTTCTTCACCATAAAAAACCGATTTCGAGATTTTCACGGAAATTCTGTAATTCCGCAGGCCGTTGTGACAAAAGAAGAAGTAGGCCTACTGATAATTCCACTAAAAGGAGCCATAGGATGCGATCCAGCAGGCAGCGGCAATAATTATCTTGTCATTTCACAACTTTCATTTGTTCCAGCCGTGTGTTGTCGTTAATCACAGTCACAAAATGTGAAGTATTAGTATGAATTATTGTTTGCAGTGTGAAAATTGTCTGGTGGCATGTATTTTCTGAGGTCTCTGTTTTGGTATTGTTATTCAAATGAAAAGTGCTGTTTCTAGTGTGTTTTTATGATGCTGCATACAAGTTCGTATTGATTAAGTACATAATATACAAAAATGTCGAAGGTTAGTTTATTATAATTAACTTCAGTTAGACTAATATTTCATCAATAGATTTAAAATGTGACAGAGGATTTGAGGAAATCCTTATGATTGTATATAACATCAACACACAAATTAGGTTGATGGAATTAGGATATATAAATACAATTTGTTGTAAGATTTAAGTGCATCTAATGAACGGAATGAAATAAGCTATAAATAAGTCAATTCCCTACTACCGTTGCTGCTGCCGCTGCTGCTCCTACTGCTACTGCTAATAATAATAATAATAATAATAATAATAATAATAATAATAATAATAATAATAATAATAATAATAATAATAATCGCTACCTTCCAGTAATATCAGAAAGCTAAAAATAATATATTGTACATAATTCGAATTTTTCTCATACCATAGGTTAAATAACACCTATTAGTACCGTAGTGTTCTCATTTTTATTATTAAATTAAAACAAAATATCTTCTCGGTTCTATTGCCTTAATAAAATCCACAACTAACAAAATTACGTGTATAGCCTATGGCTATTATTATTATTATTATTATTATTATTATTACTATTATTATTATTACTATTATTATTATTATTATTATTATTATTATTATTATTATTATTATTATTATTAAACTGTGAATAGCTCTGAGAATATTTGTTTTTACACTGTCAGTGTGTAGCGAAGTAAGTACAGTATTCGTAAATTGGTAGTCAACGCTACAAATATTTGGATTCCCAGAGAGTCCAGTGAAATTCGGACAGGTGATAACCCTACCTACCTGTAAATGTTGTTACTTATCCATCTGTATGTGAGCAATGCGCTAATGCCGATCTTGTATTAACTTTTTATAGTTACGAATGTATTGTGCACGCGTTCGTGTCAATGCACAAATGAATAACATTTTTAAAAATAAATTGCAACCCGCCGTCACGCCGTGCAATATAGACAACTTCTCTGTCTTGCCTTTGTGGCGGATATGTCAGCTCATGTGAAGCAGCTGATACTCGTAGCTTGGTCAGGTGAAGACGTTCCGTTGCTTTTTAAAAAGTATTAGAGAATTAGACTGTCTGAGTGATAAGATGTCTCTTTAAAGAGCAGCGAGTGAACATAAAATGTTGTGTTAAACTTGGTAAGTTATTTACTGAGACATTTACTCTGTTAGGCCAGGAGTACAAAGAGGAAGCAATGTCATGGACCCAAGTGCATGAGTGACACAAGCGATTCAAATATGGTTGAGATTCAGCAGAAGATGAATTCAGATCGGCAAGAAATGAAGAAATGATTGCCAGAGTTGGTCAAGAGATCAGACGAGACCGCAGGCAGTCCATAAATAACATGGAAAACGTGTTAGGCTGGTATTACACTATAAAATATATATACCAAAAATCATTTACAAAATATATATTATAAAATGTGTGGTAGTTATAAAAGTTTCCTTGATAAAAGATCCTTTGTAAAATATAAGTGCCTCTTATTATTATCTTTTATTTAAACAAATCTAACTAGCTTCAAACCAATATGACGGGACGTAAATATTGAACTGTTACCACAACCAAAATGCTTATATGAGAATATGAAGCAATTGTAATGTTATATAACACAAAACATGTGAACTACAAAAATAGAAATAAAATATGAGTAGTGAAAATACAGCACGACACTTTTGTACGATTTCTTCGTACATATCAAAAATAAAGATTCTCTGTTCTAGTGTGTATTGTCTTGCTATGAACTAAACAACTACACTGAATGGAAGTAAGCTGTATACGAATGTTCGAACCTTGGCGTCCCTTCAGCCTGTGATATTTGTCCGCACTACGAAACACAAAACATTCTCAAGTTCGATTCAGGGGAAATGTACGAGTAGGTCTACACACTAATTTCTTGCAGTCGCGTTCGATCAATAACTGTAAAAACCCGATGCCATTTGCCTGAGAGAAAACTGTTTCTTGGCGAATGCTCTGCACAATAAGCCGTGTTTTCGGAACAGAGAAAAAATTGCACAAATATGAAGAATCACTGAGCTGCTAAATATTTTTCGGCACTTGCTATATACTGTCAATGACTGGAATGTAGGCTAGTTGGAGAAAGGGATGCAAGCATCGGGGGAAAGGGTTACTGAAAGTCATTTTTATGGCCTATTACTCAGAAATTACATAAGTTATTACAGTATATAAACAGCTATATTTTGTGAATTTAAACAAAATTAGTCTATGTAAAGATTAACTTTTTGGTCCCACGGAATTATCTGTCATTGTTATCATTGGTCATTAATGGAGAAAAATTCGCTCCGGTGCAGGGGATGGAACCTAGGACCCACAGTTCTACGCACTGGATGCTCTAACCACTGAGCTACCGAGTCGTAGCTCAGAAGCGCATAGCT